>NC_057814.1:527920744-527942845 GCF_018294505.1 Triticum aestivum | reverse complement strand
GTTTGGGGAATATTATTGGCTAGTTGGCCAAAGGGCGGTTGAATCTAGGATTTGGGGGGAATTTTTTGGTGTGGGGGAGGATTTTCGCATGGTGGGTGGGGGGAGTTTGGCGCATGGTCGGTTTCTCCAAGTGCAGTCCCACGTGTCAGTGAAGAGGCAAGCCGAAGCGCATTCCGTTTGCGTGAGCCGTGTGCAGGACCGAACGTGTGTGGAGTGCAATGCGACCGCGACAGGGGTGCTGTGAGTGTACCGCCTTTTTTTCCTTTTAAACTAGGTGCTTCGCCCCCTAAAAAAACTTGTTGCTTTGCGCGATCCATCGATACTACTACTAGTAATCCGGTAATCCCGACTACAACGGCGCATCCGGGTCTTTTCCCGCCCGATATGCTGGGAGGTTGGCTTAGTTGGGTTTTTTAGGACGAGTAATGCTACACCTACGTAGTCCCAGTTACGTAATTAACATAATGTGAAACGTGTGAGCTGTTGATTGTAGATTGGGGGGAGGGAGGGGCCCACCACCATGAAAATCAGGGGAGGAGAGAGAGAGAGGCAATTTACGTTAACCCTTTCGTAGGTTCCCGTAGATGTAGAAAAATGTGAAATGCGTGAATGTGCATTTGCAGATAAGGCCTTCCCTCGTTCATCCTTTTCTCCCACAAGATCTTGATCTTCCGTACAACGCATGGGCATCTTGCTAGTACTCCTACAATATACTATATTATTGTGAAAGTTCATATACATCGGCCGAGATTAATGCAAACACGGCAGATTTTCATTACATTTCAAACTTTTATAGGACAGAAAAATAAAAGAAACCCGACCCTAAACCTATTTTACGGCGGCGACTGACGTCCTCCATCTGCAATCTCCATGTACGGGGGGCGGGGTTCAAGACCCGTGAAGTGAAGGTGCGATCTCCGGTGAGGAAAAGTAGAACATGGGAGACTGACCGACCAGTTGGCACACCATGCCCTGCCGCCTCCCATGCCCTACTCATACTCGGAGGAGTCCCCAACCTCGGCGGTGTCGGACGTTGGACGGCGGCAAGTAGGACGCGTGGCTGACGGTGCTCCCGTCGTCGGCCGCCAGCGTGGCCACCGCTTGTGCGGCGACTTGAGTGAGGGCGGCGACCTCGAGCTCCATCCCCGAAGACAAGCTCTCCCGCAGAGTGTTCGCGCTTGCGGTCATGGCGGATGTGGTGCCAGGTAGGAGGACGATGCGCTATGGTGTGGAGGTTAGCTGGGCGTTGCCGCTTTAAGTAGCGCATTCCGGTGAGGCCAAGCGTCCTGGTGCGTCATTAAGTTGCCGGAGTTGGTTCCTCGGGCACCGAGCCTCTTGACAACGGCATACGAATGGAGGCATGAATGCGGGCAGCTGGCGCCAGCTGGGAACGCACCGCGCAACGGCACGAGGGACGAGGGTTTTTGGTGTGCCAGGGTAGTTAGCTGCGGTCGTGGCAACGTTGGAGATGCCCTTTTCTCACATGCGATCGACGCATGTCATTGAAAATGCAAGACGACCCGGCATGGTCTTAGGTCCTGAGGATGCAGTTGTCCGTGCTACACCACTCCGCGGACGCGTCCCGGCGCCCCGTGCATCCTCGACGAGCCGGGTGTTGGGGTGTGTTTGGATTGTGGCCAAAGTGCACCTTACCAAAATTTTGGTCATGACCCAAAGATTGGTCTTTGTTTGGATGGTTGCCATTTTTTTGAGGTTTTGGTCATCACCCGAAAATGGATGGTTGCCATTTTTTTGGCATGCCAATGAACTCTAGCCAACTCTAGTTCATTTTTCTTGCCGATGTCGGCCAAATCACGGGCAACCAAAACCTCAACCAAAATTTTAGCTACCCAATGCTTTGATGGGGCAACCTTGGGCACAAACCAAGCATACTGTTGGTCGTGCCACAACACTAATGCCACCCTCGGCACACTAAAACCGACCGTGTCTAGCGACAATGAGCGTGTCGCTCACCGCGGTCGCCGTGTCCAGAGGCGGTGCTGGAGCTGCGCCACGTTGTTGGCCCCCACGACCCATATGAACGGTTGCCGGTGGCGAGGAGGTCGTGGGACAGCTCCTCCATTGGACTAGTTTGCGCTATGTCATACCGACAGGTGTGCCCCACATGTCGGTTTCCCTATTTTCCCAGCCATATTCGAGTGTCAGTGCTCCGCGTTGCACATTAGGCCTTTCACTATGTAGGCCAAGCGAGACAACTTATTGTTTATTTGAGCTGTTCAAGTATAATCATGTGGCGTTTGCTTATTTCTCATTCCTCTCCAACCCTCTTCTCCATCGATCATGTCGCCCTCCGGTCGAGTCCATCCTCCCTCATGCCTCATTTGAACATTCCGCCGAGTATCATTCGCATGTGGGCCTAGACCATGCTTGTATTTCCAATGTTTATTTGTAATTTGTCCGACATGCATACAAACAAACGGTTCGTTTGAAGTTTCACTTTGCCTCCACTACGTGTCGCTTCGCGTCTTAGTTTTGACATCCCATTCGGTTCATGCCCCGACACATGTTGACGAGATCGATTGATGTTCAGAGATCAATTGCGTGTCGTGCAAGGAGATAAAGGTTTGGTCTGTTTCTATGATAGAAATGACCCGCGTGGGGGGGGGGTCTGTGGGGATCAGAGGGAGTATATTGTACGTTCATAAGCGAAACGAACATATTGTACCCACCCTAGTCCTCTTTCAATCGATCTCCGGACCCTGAGATGAAATCGAGAGAGCACGAGTGGGGGCATGTGTGATACGTAAGGCCCCGCATGTCAGTTACTCAATGGGTTCGGCCACATCAGGGGATCCTCATCCGTAGTATACTCCCTCTGTTTTTATTTACTCTGCATAAAATGACGCGGGCGGGGGAGGGGGAGGGACGTCGGTTTGCTCTCAACTGCGGTCCCACAAGCGAGCGAAAACGCAAGACGAAGCGCGTTCCATTCAGTGAGCAACGTGCAGGGTCCAGCGTGCCGGGCTGCAACGCGAATGCAACAAGAGCTATGTACAGTCAAAACCGATTGACCGGTCGTCACCGGAACCACTATTCACACTAGAACCTTCGCTGCTCGGCCTACGCCAGCCACTGCCCTAAAACCACACCTAATCTCCAGCCCCTTCCCCCACCTTTCGATCCCCTAGCCCGCATCAAGCGTCCCCTAGTTCGCCGGAAAGTGATGGTGCGCCGCAAGATCACGTACTACAAGATGCTGACGTCGGAGCGCTGCGCAAAAATGGATGTCGTGGAGCACGCGCATGCCACTGCCATCGAGGCTCACCTGCAGGCGTAACCAGATGTCATGGATGTGAACCAGGCGACAGAGGCTCAACTTGAGGCGGAGCGCGCGGATGCCACTGCCATCGAGGCCCTCCTGCGGGCGGAATCGGACGTTCTGGACTTGAACCGGGCGGCAGAGGCTCAACTCGACGCGGAGCGCACGGATGCCGCTCTCATCGAGGCCCTCCTGCAGGCGGAACCGGACGTCCTGTACTTGAACCGGGCGGCGAAGGCCCGACTCGACACGGAGCGCGCGGATGCCGCTGGCATCGAGGCCTTCCTGCAGGCGGAATCGGACGTCCTCGACTTGAACCGGGCGGTGCTCTCGTCCGTGCAGAGCGCCTGCACGCGCCGCATGAACGAGTAGCTGGAGGCCGAGGAAAACCACGGTGCGGAGACACACGTCGGCAGCTGCGGCTGGTTCGCGCCGGCAGCCAAAGACGACGAGGCCGTCTTGTTCCGCGAGCAGTGATAGTTTTTCTTTATGTTGTTGTTTTTATGGATCTTTTGCTGTGTAAAAACCTATATTGTTATGCAAGTCTCCTGACTTGGGTTAGTCGACCATTTCAGGAGGTTGGATGAATATCCTATGTCTCCTAACCCTTCTTCCTCACCTCTTCTTCTTCCCCAACAGGACACCGCACAGGCCGTACGGATACTCCCCAACAAGCGGTTGAATAAACATACTCTATGAACGAAAATTATGTGTCAGCGGTAGGATGGCTGAGTTTGGTTTGTTCACATGCGACAACACGTGTCAGTGAGGGTGCGTTGCCTTGGTTGGGTTTGCGGCGTGCAGGAGCGACCGTGTGAGGGTGCGGTGCGACCGCGACAGCCGTGCGCAAGTGTACCTCCTTTTCATTTTGAAAACTTTAGGCAAGCTTGGCAAAAATGTGTGGCGAAGTATGGCACTGCAAGGCCTAGACCCAAACAGGATAAGAACGTAGTACTACGTACTAGGAGTACTAGTGTTAAAAAAGAAAGGCAGGGTTTTCCTTCGCGGGATTAATCGATACAAATCCTCGTTTCACGTGTCAATTAATGTGTATTTTTTCTCCAAAGCCCAAAGAGATAACCATCTCACTCCTCATCGCTTGATTAATGCAGCGCCATGCAAACCAACCTTCTCACTTCCGCATGCATGCAGGGGATATTAATGTCCTTGGTTGCTAGTACGAGGCAAACCCCATCAATTTTGTCTCGATTAGTGTTAGTGGCCTTTTGCAAATTATAATTTTGATATACTGGCCTTGTGTACAAAAAAATGGAGGTGGTAACTATATTTGACTTCCTTCCCCATTGCGGTGACGTCGACGATATCTTGAACGTTGTGGTTTGGCGAAGTGCGTTCGACGGAGAACACCATTGAGGGAGACCACGGTAAGTCGTTTGCAAGTGCCGCCTGCAAACCGAGACAACCGCCTTATTTGCATCCAGGAAGTCCGTTGAACCAAAGGACGCGTAAATGTACTAGTACTACTCATACACAATAGCATCGTCTGTCCAGCTTAGTGCGGTGAGATGGTTTCTCGAAGAAGATGATGGAGAAGCGGAGTCAGCGAAGAGTGAAATGATGGTTGCTTCGTCCGTGCTTTGTGATTTGATGCCTCACTGCTTTGCGATTTGTGATAGAAGGGACATGGAGTAGACTCTGTCCTCTATGCTGTACATGCGTCCAAGCACGAGAGAAAGAGGAGAGACGTTGCATTTTTCTATTCCTTCAATCAATCAATCAATCAATCAGGGAGCTTCGGTTCCATCCTTTTGGCTTTGGCAACACCGTCCATAATGGTTCCCACGATGCCAAAAGCTATTTTCACATTTGGCTACACATTGTGGATGCCCTTAACCGTACCACTTGGTTTTGCTCCTGTGTGTTATCTAAACAAATCTCAATTATATTGATCTAAAAAATTATAGAATCAAGATTAGTAAAAAGGAGGTGATTTTGGCCCGCGGATGGCGGGGGAGGTTTCTTATTTTTAGAGGACGTTGTCCTGGCGGTTTGCTAACATGCGGTCCCATGTGTCAGTGCTTTACCAAGCCGAGCCGCTTCCCACATGAGGTAGAACAACGGCAGAAGCAACACGTGGTTAACTTGAAGAAGATGAGGGAGAAGCGGATTCAGCAACGAGTAAAATGATGGTTGCTTCATCCCTCCAACTTCTTTTTTTAGCATTATTACTTCGTCCCTCCAACTTAACTGCGGGAAAGGTGCAGCTTTGTGATTTGATGCCTCATTGCTCATTACTACGCCGGCGCCATGACTGGGTGCTTCACCCCGGCTGCTCTGCACTGTATTTCGGTATGGCACGTGGACCCGGTAGCTTGATGCCCCACATGTCGGCGAAAGGGACTAGAAGATTTATGAAAGCAAGCGCTCCACTCTTACGACGGAGGAGTACACGACACGACGGCCCAGTGAACTGTCACTTGTACTGTATATAGTACTATAGTTTTGCTGTTTCGCATGATCCATCGATACAAACCCGATTAAACAGGAAAGGGCGGGATTTTTCCCGCGCGGTATATGATACTGGCCATACATTTCAAAGGCAATTTTAATGTATGCAAACTGAATAATTAAGTAACAATATGATATCTAGTAAAACTAAAAACACATATGATTTATTGTGTTAGAGTGTAGTAGTAGTGCTATATTGCATAGTTGTTAGATGTAACATGCGAGAACGTGTAGAGATGTAGTTTTGTAGGGCCTACAGAGAGAAAAGCGTAACACGTTCACCGAACTTCAGAATAAGCTGATTACGGTCACTATATACGTTTTGCGGTGATTATACGGTCACTTGCTCACGGTTCAGCATCGGATTGCACTCTGTTGACCGGCCAAATAGTCTGCGTGGCACCATGTTGACTAGTTAAATTGACCACGTTCCTTGTGGGTCCCACATGTTAGTTCGCATAGGGAAAAGGTCAGATAAACACAAATTTACACAAGCGCGACAAGACTCCACCCCGTGCACGGGAATCACCTGGTTGTGTATGTGTCTGTCAAGGCCTGATGTGTGCGCATGCACGTGTAGGTTGAGCACTTGAGCGTGAGAGTGTGTGTTGGTCGTGTGGTGTACTAGTGTGTGCATGCATGCGTGCGTGTGTGCGTGTGAGTGTTGCGTGCGTGCGTGGCTGCGTGTGTACGTGTGAGTGTTGCGTGCGTGCGTGGGTGCATGTGTTCGTGTGAGTGTTGCGTGCATGCAGTTCGTGTGCATGCGTGCGTGTGTGTATAATCACCACACCAGCTCCTATGTGTTAAAATAGACGGCTCAACGTACCAATACAAGGCCACCTTGTCCGCTGTGCCCGCGGTCACGACTTCGAACCACCGTCCAATATTTTTTGTCGTTTGTTTTCATTCTTACTAGCAAGATGCCCATGCATTGCACGTAACATCAAGATGCATTTGTATGACTAGTTTATCTTGTGAGAGAAAAGGATGAACGAGGGAAGGCCTTATTTGCAAATGTGGAGAGGTGTGTGGGTACCTTTTGGCAAAATTGTCATAGTTTCTTTCCTATCCGTCAGATATAAATCGGACGGCCTATATTGCAGGATGGCAGGCACACCATCATCACCAACTCTATTTTTTAATCTACTCTTATAAAAACCGGAGTTGGTGATGATGGTGTGCCTGCCATCTTGCAATATAGACCGTCCGATCTATATCTGACGGATAGAAAGCAAACTATGATAATTTTGCAAAAAGATACTCGCACCTCTCTTCACATTTGCAGATAAGGTCTTCCCTCGTTCATGCTTATCTCCCACATTCTCATTGTTGAGCAATTAAAAAAGAAAGCCTCTCGAACAATCTGGCATGATGGCCGCTGCTAGCGTCGTCCATCCCATTCCTCCGCTCAGTCCGACCACATCACCACCACGCCCCACTCCTCCTCACCTTATCTCTCCTCTTTCTCAAGATATTATTAGTTTTTACACATGAGATTACTCCCTCATGGGTCAGTCACAACATGTGTTTTGTAAAAAATAAATGCATCTTGGTGTTCCGTGCAATGCACGGGCATCTTGCTAGTAAGAGTGTATTTTATCCCTACTCTTATAAAAATCATAGTCGGTGATGATCGTGTGCCTGCCATCCTGCAATATAGGCCGTCCGATCTATATCTGACGGATAGGAAGGAAACTATGGCAATTTTGCAAAAAGATACCCACACCCCTCTCCACACTTGCAAATAAGGCCTTCCCTTGTTCATCCTTTTCTCCCACAAGATAAACTACTCATACAAATGCATCTTGATGTTCCGTGCAACGCATGGGCATCTTGCTAGTATTTTATAAGAGTGTAGATGTAGAGTAGATACTAGCCGACAGGTGGGCCCGATGGTAGTGAGATAATGTGATGCAACACTAGAGGTGCCACGTGGAGCGTTTAACTGGTCAACTAGTCGTGTCTTGAGCAAATACAGAGTTGTACGGTGAGCCCGTGACTGTATAATAACCACAAAACGTAAATGGTGACCGTAATGAGTGGATTCTGAAGTCCAATGTACGTATCGTGCTTTCGGTTCAAATACAATGATCGTCACTGTATATATCGCGAGAAAAAGATGAAACATGCGTGAATTTGCTGGGGGTTTACTTTTAGAGGACCTGGAGATAGTTTGTGTGCGTGCGTGAAAGGGGCGTAGAGGGGGGGTATGCGATGGAGAGAGAGATGCTCTTCGTTTCTCTTTATTATGGCTAACTTTATATATAGTATAAAAATATACAATTTCACAGTGCGGAATAAATATCATTGTGGGCATCATGCAATGCAAGCGTTCATACTCCTCCATATAACTTTGTAATGTTGTATATATGTAGAAATTCTAAAATATTTTTTTGGCCACACTTTATTCAAAAGGAATGTTTTATGCGAAATAAACGTGAAGAGATGGCTTTTTATATCAATGGGGTACGTGATGTAACATGTGTGAATGTGTAGTTGATGCATTTGGCAGGGCCTAGAGAGGTATGTGTGTGTATTACGTATTCGAGAGAGGCATGTATAGAGGGGCCCACAGGGGGGCGTGGGAGAGATAGCACGAGAAATGAGAGTGGTCTAGAGAGAGAGACGAATATGACGTCACGGCGAGAGATTCCCTTGAGTGTGTATATGCAAGGGGGGAGTGGATAGAGCCACCAGGAGAATATATTTTTTGTGTGTGGTGTCTGTGTTGGTATGTGTGGGTGTGAGAAGATAACGAGACGTGGGGGCAGAGGGTGTGTCACCGCGTGAGGTCCGGTGGGTCGAGGTGAGGCCCTTCATTCGGTTCCGTCCTGCACCACATTGGTCGGCCCGTGACGCATTTAGGGAGACCCATGGATGACTAGTCGTAAGACAAAGATAACATAATTGTGAAGGACTCTATGTCCACTGACAAAGCCGGCTAGGATTTGTAACCCTAGGTTCTCGGACTAAGGTAACCCCTTTATCTCTGATATTACTATTCATCCAACCTAACTTTAAGGGGCATCCTACAGAATGCTCTGCTAGAATCATACTCGTCGATTAGGAAGAGAGGTGTGAGACAATGCGTGAGAGACATGCCTAAAGATAATGTGCGTACAAGAGACACGTAGGCAGGTCTATGTATATAGAAAGGGTCGATGGGGATTGTGCGTGTGTATGCTTGCGAGAGGAAGAGTGCTTGTGATAAAGGTTAGTGAAAACAGTCGTAAATGGTTACGAGAGGGAGGGTTATATTGAGAGCATGTGTGCGAGAAAGACACCTCGGGAGAGAGTGTGTGAGAATGCGTGAGAGACCACCGATGAAGAGTGAAACTACACGTACAAGACTGCTGTACACATTGATTAAAGATATAAATTGTATCCAAATATTAGAATGGGATCATGATATTTGCAATTCGCGTAAGGAACGGTCATTGATCCATCAGACATCTAGATTCTATCGAATTTGAGCATGTCTATGTTATTATTCAACACAATTGATCCACATAGTATTTTGAACTCCAGACAATGCATCGCTTTAGCAATCGAATATAAATGTGAGTATAGTTCATGTTGTGTGTGTAAAGAACATTATACATACGGAACTTACACAATGAACATTATAAATAGCTACCTATGAACTAGCATACATTTGAATTCAACTTAAGGTGGTTTTAAAAAATCGAATTCAACATGAAGTCCATTCAATTATTTGAATTTGATATCATGACATTTGTAAATCATACCTAAATTATGGGGGCACCAATCTTTGCTCTGATTTTGTACATAATAGCATATGTAGTCGTGTACAAAATATATTCTAATTTAGCTCCTCCATTCCAAAATAATCGTAGTTATAGGATTTTCAAGTGTCAAAATTTCAAAAAGAAGCGGATAATTTAATGAGGTTTTCAAACATACAAGGTCAAATTTAACGCTGTCTATTTAGGTCAATCCTCAAAGTTCAAGAGTACTCTAAACGTGAATGTTTGTGTTTCAAAATTTCGAACGAAGCGCCAAAAGAGCCTCTACTCGCCTGAAACCGCGTGAGACCAATGTTTGGTAGTACAAGGAAATTACTTTTCTAATAACTCCGACCCGTGAAACCTACCGGCCCGACGTCCAAAGGTCTAAACCGGGGTAGGTTTGTATCTTCATCTAGGCACCACGCAACCGCCTCCGAAAAACATTCATACACAATGGCCGCCTAAGCACACATGCGCCCGGCCGAAATCGCTCCCGCCCACTATTTGGGACACCTGGGATTACCATCCTACCCCTGACCCGCAGTAGGTCCGAAATTTAAGAGGGGGGCAAAGTTTGTACTTCCCCCAAATTTCAAACAAGCGCGTCCCATCTTCTGTTCAAAAAAGCCAAAAACAAGTGCGTTCCAGACCGAAACATGGTCCCCCCGCCCACCCGTCCGATTCCCCATTCGTACCCCGTGGGCGCAAAAACTACCTCTCCACCAGCCGTGAAACCCCGACGTCCTCCGTCCGCCACCCCATTCCACCCATCAACTGCCGCCCTCCTCCATCATGCCGGAGCCGATACCTCGACGTCGTCGTCCACCGCAACCTCAACCGCAATGCCCTCCACGGCTAGTAGTTGAAGCCGAGGCCGAGTCGTCCGTACCCGAGCCAGTTCAACCACGCCGTCCTGTGCCTCACCGCTGCCGCTCCAACTTCGCCACCCTCCACCGCACCGGAGTTGTTCCTGCTACGCCATCCTTTGCCGCCTCAGATCTGCTTCCCCTCCACCGACATACGACCACGGCAACACTGTCAACAATTTGGCCATGGGTTCGTCCAAGCCTGCACCCTCCAGAACATCGGTTTCCCCGGCAAAAAGAAGAAGATCGGCGCGACATGTGGAGGCGACCACACCGGCAACCGAAAATGGTACTCCTCTTCCCTTATTCGTGCAAATCTTACGTGTCTTCTTGCACGGTATTCATCCCACAGAAGACACTAGTTGACCACTTCTTCTTGATACTAGATGTTCCCAGTAACTCGCGATGCACAAGGTTTCTCCTCATATACTATTTCACCTTAGCTAGAGGTTTGTCGCCCCCCTGAATTTGAATTCCTGGTCAGTTGATTCCCAATTAACGAAGCATTCCCCGGCGTAACAGGCGCTAGTCCGCCTATTACGCTGGGGAAGCAGCGCCTCGGTGTTTATCTTAGGGGCGTGTGGGGCCTAGAGCTACTGGCGCCCGATCTGGAGGTCTGCCGGGATTAAAGGGATGGCCTGGGGGCGCTGCCAAGCACGGCGGTGGTGTGAGATCGAGGGGAGGGCGGGGCGGCGGAGGCAGGGGTCTGGGCCGGTGGTCGTTGGCGGTTCGAGAAAGATCATCAATAGGGACTGGCGGGAGGTAGACGAAGGCCATCTGCCCGTTCCTTATAGATCGGACGGTTCATAAAAAAATTGACTGACCTATTTATTTTCAGTCGACTGTTATCTTGATATGACCACATGTGGTGTTGTGCTGGAGGAGTACCTGCATTTCCTGTGCTCATATATTACAAAATCATATGGAGTAGAATCTAATTTTGTTTGCCATGCAATTTTATAGAGCTATCATATGTCTCCTGTCATTTATTTTTCAGCCACCTGGTATGTGCTACTTTTACAGTGCACTAGTTCTGCACACATTTCACCCATACTCTCACTATTGTGTTTTTATGCAAGGGTATTTCATAGTCTGCCTCGAGAGAAGCAGAAAAGAAAAGAGAGAAGTTGCTCCAGCTTTCTACGCGGGTAAGCACGGCACGTTACAACGCTATAAAGGGTGCACTGTCAGCAGATGGAGACGGTAAACGTAGCTCTAGAGTTGATGACCTCGCTCGCAATGAACCACCATCCCAGGTGCTTGCTTTAACTTCGCGGTGTCATATGTGGTTGCATGTTCCATATGGTGTCTAGCTTGTATTCAAAAGGCCGAATTCGGTCTTTATTAAGATAAGGAAAGATATTTTTTACATGAACCACCATCCCGTGAGCACCAGAAGACAAATAGCTAGTCAGGGCACTGGCCGAGCCAGTGACAAGCCCAGCAAAGACAGGCATCACCTAGAAGCCAACTAAAAAGCCGCGATGGTGGCGAAGCAGCTCATCTCCCACCAGGCTCTCAGGTCCTAGATGATCATGCTCACCACTCCAGCCGGATGTCTAGCTTGTATTGCTTCCAATTTGGTTAAATTGCATCTGCTTAGCTTACACATTATACCTTTGAATATGACATGCCTTTCTGTTTTTGGTACATACTAGTACATCTGTGTATTAACCATGTTCTTACATCAAACTAATGTTCTAGTGTATCCCTCATCAATCACTTATGATGAGGCAGTCAGGCAAGTGGATTACTCCTCATTTAAAGAATGCAGCGTCAGCCTCCCGACATGATTCTCGAGAAACAACAAGGCTAGATGAAGATAGTGAACGTAGCTCTGTAGTTGATTACCGCATTTCCCCTACACTAGCATCGCAGGTGCTTGCTCTAACTTGGCAGTGTGATATGTGGTTGCATGTTGCATATGGTGTCTAGATTGTAATTATTCCAATCTGGTTAAACTGCATGTGCTATTCTGCTTAGCTTATACATTATACCTGTTAATGTGACATGCCTTCCTGTATTTAGTACATAGTACATCTGTCTATTAAGCATGTCCTCACATAAAACTATTGTTTTTTGTATCCCGCATAAATCAATATGACGAGACACCTTCAGTATATGCAGTGTGATATTAGTTGCATCTTTGATATGATTTATAGCATGCGCTGCTTCTAATTTGTTGAAATGCCATTTATGATGGGACACTTTTAACTTGGCAGAGTCATATTGGTTGCATATTTCACGTGGTGTCTAGCTTGCATTGCTTCTTATTTGGTGAAATGGTTTCTGCTTAGTTTACACAAACAGTTGTTAATATGCCATGCCGTCCTGTTTTTCATATTATTCCATCCTGGAATCATGTGTTTGCCTTACATCAAAGTAGTGATTGTCAGTATCATGCACGAATGAGTTCTGAAGAGTGAATTTTATTGCTTTTTCTTGTCAGTTTTACTTGACAATTCAAAATCAATAAAGCGGAAGGAAGTTAGCAAGGCAGCAGATGAAGGTGCTCCTTCCAAATGGAGGGCCTCTACAGATTCTACTCCTCCATCCCCCCAAGATGATTTCCAAGACAACACATGCATAGACACTCAACGTAGGTGTGTTGCTGATGAGCACGTCTCCCCTAGTGCACCATCACAGGTGCTCCCTCTAACTTGGCACTGTTATATGTGCTTGCATGTTATGTATGATGTCTAGCTTGTATTGCTTCTAATTTTGTTGAATTTCATCTGCTTACTTTACACATTATACTTGTGACTAAGACACGTGTTCCTGTTTCTAGAACATACAATATCTGTCTATCACACCATGTTCTTACATCAAAGTACATATGTTCTGAAGAACTAAATTGTTATTCGTTTTTCTTGTCGGCTTGACTTAACATGGCACAGAGAAAGAGGAAGCACGATAGAACGACGGGGAAAGGGAAGCGGAACAATCCTGCAGATTCTGCTGGTACTGATGGTGCAATAGAAGGTCAAAGTCCAGTGGAAAATTGTACCGACAGGGTATCCCATGCTACACGAGCTGTAGAACAAGCCAAACAGAAACAAATAGCTGCCACCAAACAAGCAGAGACAACCCTAGTTGTTGCAACACCTTCCACAGTACCACCAGCTGCACGATTTACTCGTTCGTCAACTAAGCTAGCAGCACGTTCCCAAGCTCCCTTGCCACCTGACACTACTTCCGTAGCACTCTTGACACAAGATGAGTTGGCAAGATCAGATGAACTTTGTGAGCTTCAACAACAAGAAGGTAGTTGCTGGAGTCAAGTTACAGTTGCATGCTTCTTTATATGTAGTCTCACAGTTTGATGTACACTAACACTTCCTATGTTTGTTGTTGGACTAGCACCTAGGTGCAAGAGGAAACAAACATCAGGGATAATGCTCTATAGTTTAACTAAATCTAGAGGAGGAAGAATGGAGATCCGTTTTGAGGCAGGTTTAAAAAGGCCACGTGATGCTACAGAGTCAGCCAAGTTAGTATCAGAGGCAGCGGTTGCTGTTAGGTGTCATGTACGTATCCTCCCAACATGGATTCAGTACAGGAATGACAAAGACGAAACCCAGTTCAACACCTTCCTTGACCATTTATCTGTAAGTATGGTTATGTATGGAAACTAGTAACATCGTCTTGCTCTGTCCAATACTTTCTAAGTTGCTGATAATGAGACTCCCATAATTTTCAACAGATGAGGTTCAAGTTGGATAGCCAAGATGATGCAACCAGACAAGCTTGCACCCATGTTTTCAAGTCTGCTCTGCGATAGTATCGGTATAACTTGAGGAAAACTCACTTTGAAGGCAAGGCTAACAGTGAACTTTCCCAAACATCTCAAGTGGAAAATATATCTGATGAAAACTGGAGGGGCCTCGTTAAACACTGGTCCAATCCGAAGTATCAGGTACATTATATATATGTCATCAGATCACATGTTGAAGTCCTATTTACGCATGTGCCACACAAATCTATCTTCTTGTAGGTGAACTGTTCAAAGAACAAGGCCAACCGTACGAAAGTGAAATTCCAACAGACGATAGGATCTCGTAGCTATATTGCGCACTGCGAGGCTCTTGTAATTAGCTGCTGTTTCACTCTTTTCGCTGTACCATATTATCAGATCTATATTGACTTGTTCCAAATGCAGAGGAAAGCCCGCAAGGACCAAAAAGTACCTGAACCAAATGCTGTGGAAATCTTCAAGGACTGTCACACCAGCAAGAAGGGCATGACTACACCAGTCAAAGCCGCTGTTGTAAGTCCTTAATCCTCATGCCTTTTAACTACTACTTACTCTGACTTGTGCCTCGAACTGCATGGTTTGCAGCCAATGTCTATTACTCTTTTCAATTTTATACACAATTGTCTTAGCGTATCATTGCACCTTACAAGATTTAAAAGAGAGGAGAGATGTTCCTTTGATCTTGACCTGTAATCTAGTTCCGTGCTGGACTTGCCCACACAACGTTACAATTTCCTGTTTGTCTGTTCTCAGTTGTTTTGTGATATGAGTGATGTCATACTATGCTTACCGTATTATAAACTTCGTCTCTTTATCCTTAGCCCTCAATACAATGGGAAGAAATAGACAATACATTAGCGATGGTACATGGTCATATGTTTGGAACTTGGTTTTATTATGTACTTTGCAATAAAATACAACTATTATTTTACATGGGTTCACCAGAATAAGTTCTGTATATAGACCAAAGCTATTTTGTTTGGTTTTGCTGCCTCCTTAATATCTTCTGTTCTGGTACTACTAATGTAAAACCACAACTTTTCAGCGAGCTATGGAAAAAATGGTGGAACCGCCACCTTCTGAAGGTGGCGAGGCAACTATAACCGCAATGTCAGCTCTTGCTGCAGTGGGTCAGTACCTGTCCACTAACAGTGCCAAAAGCACGTTCCTGCGTAATAATGGCTTGGTTGTTAAGGCAATCTCGTCCAAACTGCCTCATGATCAAGATATGCAAGCTCAAAACAATGTTGTATCTGCGCTCCAGACACAAGTCCATTCCCTAACAGAGACCCTTTGTGAAACAAGGAGAGACATTGTTCGATGTTGTCAAGATATGCATGGTTTTGAAACCAGACTATCAGACATTTGCTATGTTGTTCAGGAGCCTAGGAGAACTGAAGGTGAAGATTATGGTCCTCCATCAGATAATACAGCATGAAAACGTAACAGTCAGGTCAAATGAACTGAGCTTCTGAACTTCTGGTGGTGCATTTATCTGCTAGACTGTTAACTTTTATGCCAACCTTCCTTTTGTTTTACAGTTGTAATTTGTTTTGGTGCGATACAAAACTTGTTCTTAACGTGCAGCCACCGGCTGAAGAAAACAGCAAGCCATTTTTGTATAGTGTAGGGTGTTCCCTATATTTGCACTAGTGGCGAACTTTGATGCCCACCGGCTGTAGTTAACATGGGCCTCCTACGTGCCGTAGAAACAATGGGCCTTCTATGTGGCGTAGAAACAATGGGCCTTATACGGGCCATAGACACAATGGGCCTTCTATGGGCCGTATCATCAATGGGCCTTCTACGGGCTTATGATCGGTTGGCCAAACATGGGCCAATAACAGACCACATTATGGCCGTAAATGGGCTAGAGTTGAAATCTTCCGTTCATGGGCCGACCATAATGGGCCGTCGTTAATCGGCCGTATTTTGATGACGCTATGAAAACGACCCAACGTATTAACGGGCCACAAACGGGCCGACTGTAACCATGGGCTGAATTTGGCCCACAAGCAAAAAATGACAGTAACGGGCCGTAAGTAAACGAATGTGGAAATGAGCCCAAGAATAAATGGTCCCCGAGAAGGCCAAAAGATAACATGGGCTGGAAACGGCCCAACGGAATAATGGGCCGCTAATGGGTATAAAGTGATACACTGTTCATTACGGGCCAGTTTCACCACGTGCCATTAATGGGTATAAAGTGATACACTGTTCATTACGGGCCAGTTTTACCACGAGCCGTTAATGGGCCGAGAGTAATAAGGGCCTCATATGGGCCGAAAGGTGTCATGGGCCATACATGGGCCGGAAGTTAAAACGGGCTAGAATTATATTGGACGGCCTAGATGACGCTACTGGGCCTAATTCGGATAGGCCGTAAACGGGCCCTGGGTTAGCGGGCTGTAAATGGGCTATATGCGAACATGCCGTTAACAGGCTTGCCATGGGCTGGCCCGCCACCTTTTGACCAAGTCAAACGGGCCAGCCTTTTCACAGGAATGGGCCTCTGTTGGGCCGTGCCACGTGTCGACGTATCATAGGCGCTTTGGGTCCAATGAGTGGATGAAATCTCTCCCAACGGTGAGCCGACACGTGTTTCCTCCAGGCAATGATGATTTTACACGTGGAAAATCCCCATTGGTCGGGGCTGTTAACGGGTTATCGGATCCAAAACCGGACCCGATAGCTTAACGGCATTCCGTTACGGTGGATGCCATGTGTCGGTCACCCTTGACGAAAGCACTTCTGTGACGCGTGATTTATCGTCATGGAAGTGGACACTTCCGTGATGATAATTTTGGTAATGTCATGGAACACTTCTACGACAGCACAGGTATGACTATCTTGATTCTGTCATAAATTTGTCATGGATGTACATGCATGACAGAAAACGTGACCTACTGTGACAAACACGTATCATCACGGAAGTGTATTTTTTGTAGTGCATGGATCGAACAATGAGGGATAAAATAGATGGAGTACTGCAGATCTAAAGTGGATGCATGACTCGAGATGTGATGTTTCTGTTTATCCTAGAACCATAAGTGTAGCCTACAATCCCTAGGAATCCAGAGAGAGCAGTGAGAAGCTTAGGTTACCTTCCTCCATGGAGATGGTGTTGAGCATAGATGCCCTCCAAGCACGATGAAGGGAAGAAGGAGCGGAGGTTCCGAGGGCCGGCAGCTCGCCCGGAAATTGCCGATGGGTGAGGGGCGCCGCAGGGAGAGAGAGCAGTGGAACAGAGGAGAAGGGGGGAAAATACCCCTTTGTTATCCCCTACCTATAATATGTGCCCAATACCTGCAATGCCCGGAAGTTCCGGTCAAGGCCGGAAGTTTCGGACACCACCCCGGAAGTTCTGACATATCCAGAGAGATTACAGCCTCTCTGAACTCCTGAGAACTACAGGGAGGGGGTCCGAAAGCTCCCAAGACCATGATACATCTCCAACGTATCTATAATTTATGAAGTATTCATGCTATTATATTATCCATCTTGGATGTTTAATGGGCTTTACTATGCACTTTTATATTACTTTTGGGACTAACCTATTGACCCAGTGCCCAGTGCCAGTTTCTGTTTTTCCCTTGTTTCAGTGTTTCGCGGAAAAGGAATATCAAACGGAGTCCAAACGGAATGAAACCTTCGGAAAAGTTATTTTTGGAAAGAAAGCAATATAGGAGACTTGGAGTGCACGTCAGGAGATCAACGAGGAGAGCACGAGGCAGGGGGCGCGCCCACCCCCCTGGGCGCGCCCTCCACCCTCGTGGCCCCCTTACCGACTTCTTTCGCCTATATATCTCCATATACCCTAAAACCATCAGAGAACAGAATAGATCGGGAGTTCCGCCGCCGCAAGCCTCTGTAGCCACCAAAAACCAATCGGGACCCTGTTCCGGCACCCTACCGGAGGGGGGATCCTTCACCGGTGGCCATCTTCATCATCCCGGCGCTCTCCATGACGAGGAGGGAGTAGTTCACCCTCGAGGCTGAGGGTATGTACCAGTAGCTATGTGTTTGATCTCTCTCTCTCTCGTGTTCTTGAGGTGATACGATCTTGATGTATCATGAGCTTTGCTATTGTAGTTGGATCTTATGATGTTTTCTCCCCCTCTACTCTCTTGTAATGGACTGAGTTTCCCCTTTTGAGTTATCTTATCAGATTGAGTCTTTAAGGATTTGAGAACACTTGATGTATGTCTTGCGTGGGATACCTGTGGTGACAATGGGGTATTCTATTGATCCACTTGATGTATGTTTTGGTGATCAACTTGCGGGTTCCGCCCATGAACCTATGCATAGGGGTTGGCACACGTTTTCGTCTTGACTCTCCGGTAGAAACTTTGGGGCACTCTTTGAGGTTCTGTGTGTTGGTTGAATAGATGAATTTGAGATTGTGTGATGCATATCGTATAATCATACCCGCGGATACTTGAGGTGACATTGGAGTATCTAGGTGACATTAGGGTTTTGGTTGATGTGTGTCTTAAGGTGTTATTTTACTACGAACTCTAGGGCTGTTTGTGACACTTATAGGAATAGCCCAATGGATTGATTGGAAAGAATAACTTTGAGGTGGTTTCGTACCCTACCATAATCTCTTCGTTTGTTCTCCGCTATTAGTGACTTTGGAGTGACTCTTTGTTGCATGTTGAGGGATATTTATATGATCCAATTATGTTATTATTGTTTAGAGAACTTGCACTAGTGAAAGTATGAACCCTAGGCCTTGTTTCCTAGCATTGCAATACCGTTTGTGCACACTTTTATCATTAGTTACCTTGCTGTTTTTATATTTTCAGATTACAAAAACCTATATCTACCATCCATATTGCACTTGTATCACCATCTCTTCGCCGAACTAGTGCACCTATACAATTTACCATTGTATTGGGTGTGTTGGGGACACAAGAGACTCTTTGTTATTTGGTTGCAGGGTTGTTTGAGAGAGACCATCTTCATCCTACGCCTCCCACGGATTGATAAACCTTAGGTCATCCACTTGAGGGAAATTTGGTACTGTCCTACAAACCTCTGCACTAGGAGGCCCAACAACGTCTACAAGAAGAAGGTTGCGTAGTAGACATCAAGCAGTTTCTGGCGCCGTTGCCGGGGAGGCTAGGTGAGCGGCACTCACACCCCGTCAACTAAGCTATTTTCTGGCGCCGTTGCCGGGGAGGTGAGTGCTTGAAGGTATATCTTTAGATCTTGCAATCGAATCTTCTAGTTTCTTGTTTTATCACTAGTTTAGTCTATAAAAGAAAACTACAAAAAAATGGAACTAAGGATGCCTCATATGCTTCATCTTTTTAATGTCTTTCGTGAAAATGATGGGAAGGAAAATTGTGCTCAAGTACTAGAAGAAGAATTACATAGAATGCTTGGCATAAAATATGTGAATGATGTGCATGATTGCAATGTTGTTAGTATGAATTCTTTGAATATCTATGATGCTAATGATATGCAATGCCAGAAGCTTGGGGATGCTATGTTTGACGAAGATGATATGTTTAGTTCCCCAAGTTTTGATGAGCAAATTTATTATGATGAAAGCATGCCTCCTATTTATGATGATTATTGTGATGACACGTATGCTATAAAGAATAAAGATAACCATGAAAATCATCATCATGATTTTAATTTTCAATTGGATTATGCTTCACATGATAATTATTTTGTTGAGTTTGCTCCCACTACTATTGATGAGAATAAATTTGCTTATGTGGAGAGTAGTAAAATTTCTATGCAAGTAGATCATGAAAAGAATGATTTAGGTGCTGGTTATATTGTTGAATTCATTCATGATGCTACTGAAAGTTATTATGAGGGAGGAATGTATGCTTGTAGGAATTGCAATAATATCAAGTTTCCTCTCTATGTGCTTAAAGTTTTGAAGTTATGCTTGTTACCTTCCTATGCAAGTTGATTCTTGTTCCCATAAGTTGTTTGCTCACAAAATCCCTATGCATAGGAAGTGGGTTAGAATTAAATGTGCTAGTCATGTTCTTCATGATGCTCTCTTTATGTTTCAATTCTTATCTTTTATGTGAGCATCATTGAAATCGTCATGCCTAGCTAGGGGCGTTAAACGTTAGCGCTTGTTGGGAGGAAACCCAATTTTATTTTAGTTTCTTGCTTTTTTGTTCTGTTTAGTAATAAATAATCCATCTAGCTTCTGTTTAGATGTGGTTTTATGTTTTAATTAGTGTTTGTGCCAAGTAGAACCTTTGGGAAGACTTGGGTGGAGTCTTTATGATCATGCTGTAAAAAACAGAAACTTTAGCGCTCACGAGATTAGCTAAAACGTTTTACCGGAGAGTGATATTTAGTTGATTCTTTTTGCATATGATTACTATACAAATTCCTCAGGTCCACCAATTTATTTTAGAATTTTTGGAGTTCCAGAAGTTTGCGTTAGTTACAGATTACTACAGACTGTTCTGTTTTTGACAGATTCTGTTTTTCGTGTGTTGTTTGCTTATTTTGATGACTCTATGGCTAGTAAAATAGTTTATAAACCATAGAGAAGTTAGAATACAGTAGGTTTAACACTAATATAAATAAAGAATGAGTTCATTACAGTACCATGAAGTGGTGTTTTCTTTTCTTTCGCTAACAGAGCTCACGAGATTTTCTGTTAAGTTTTGTGTTGTGATGTTTTCAAGTTTTGGGTAAAGATTCGATGGACTATGGAATAAGGAGTGGCAAGAGCCTAATCTCGGGGATTCCCAAGGCAACCCAAGGTAATATTCAATGATAACCTAGAGCCTAAGGTTGGGGATGCCCCGGAAGGCATCCCCTCTTTCGTCTCCGTTCATCGGTAACTTTACTTGGAGCTATATTTTTATTCACCACATGATATGTGTTTTGCTTGGAGCGTCATTTTATTTTCTTTAGCCTTGCTTGCTGTTTGAATAAAATACCAAGATCTGAAATTCTTAAATGAGAGAGAGTCCACACATAGCTACATAATTATTTTACTACTCATTGATCTTCACTTATATCTTTTTGGAGTAGTTTGTCATTTACTCGTGTGCTTCACTTATATCCTATGAGTAAATGGTTGAATGGTTTGAATATCATAAATCTGAAATTATATATGTTTCATATGCTTATCCCATGGGGAGTAATGACTTTACATATAAGAAGTAGAGGTGGTAAATTTATTGAAGGTTAGCAAACATTGTATTAGTCACTTGAACAATTCATGAAAGAATATTGAAGGAAGAGAGATTTCACATATAAATATACTATCTTGGAAATCTTTTGTAATTGTGAGCACTCATTAAAATATGACATGATAAAAGGTTGACGTTGGACAAGGAAGACAACGTTATGGGTTATGTTTTCTTATATGTGAAATAAAGTATATTGTCATGGATCGCCTAACACGTTGAGCTTGCCTTTCCCCCTCATGCTAGCCAAATTCCTTGCACCAAGTAGAGATACTACTTGTGCTTCCAAACATCCCTTAAACCAGTATTTCCATGAGAGTCCACCATACCTACCTATGGATTGAGTAAGATCCTTCAAGTGAGTTGTCATCGGTGCATGCAATAAAAATTGCTCTCTAAATATGTATGATCTTTTAGTGTGGAGAAAATAAGCTTTATACGATCTTGTGATATGGAAGAAATAAAAGCGATGGACTGCATAATAAAGGTCCCTATCACAAGTGGCAATATAAAGTGACGTTCCCTCGCATTAAGATTTTGTGCATCCAACTATTAAAGCGCATGGCAACCTCTGCTTCCCTCTGCGAAGGGCCTATCTTTTACTTTTATGTAAGAGTCATGGTGATCTTCACCTTTCCTTTTTTTTCATTTTATCCTTTGGCAAGCACCTCGTGTTGGAAAGATTCTGATATATATATATATATATATATATATATATATATATATATATATATATATATATATATATATCCAATTGGGTGTAAGGCATCATGAACTATTATTGTTGACATTACCCTTGAGG